>NW_028233790.1:0-29068 GCF_054856545.1 Hippocampus guttulatus | reverse complement strand
CTAAATGAGCATTCATTTGACCACACAACTCATTCCTATGAAGATACATTCAAACACACAAAACGTGCTCAGCTCGGCCTGAAAATGCATTTAAAGCAATAAAAACTCAAATTGAGTGTCACGCCTAAACCAAAGGACTTATGCACACACTTCAACATGTGTTTTGTTCAGGATGACCTCCTGAAGCCTAAATGAGCAATAATTTGACCACACAACTCATTCCTATGAAGATACATTCAAACTCAAAAAAAGTGCTCAGCTCGGGCTGAAAATGCATTTAAAGCAATAAAAACTCAAATTGAGTGTCACGCCTAAACCAAAGGACTTATGCACACACTTCAACATGTATTTTGTTCAGGATGACCTCCTGAAGCCCATATGAGCATTAATTTGACCACACAACTCATTCCTATGAAGATACATTCAAACCCACAAAACGTGCTCAGCTCGGCCTGAAAATGCATTTAAAGCAATAAAAACTCAAATTGAGTGTCACGCCTAAACCAAAGGACTTATGCACACACTTCAACATGTATTTTGTTCAGGATGACCACCTGACGCCTAATTGAGCATTAATTTGACCACACAACTCATTCCTATGAAGATACATTCAAACTCACAAAACGCGCTCAGCTCGGGCTGAAAATGCATTTAAAGCAATAAAAACTCAAATTGAGTGTCACGCCTAAACCAAAGGACTTATGCACACACTTCAACATGTATTTTGTTCAGGGTGACCTCCTGAAGCCCATATGATCATTAATTTGACCACACAACTCATTCTTATGAAGATACATTCAAACACACAAAACGTGCTCAGCTCGGCCTGAAAATGCATTTAAAGCAATAAAAACTCAAATTGAGTGTCACGCCTAAACCAAAGGACTTATGCACACACTTCAACATGTATTTTGTTCAGGATGACCACCTGACGCCTAAATGAGCATTAATTTGACCACACAACTCATTCCTATGAAGATACATTCAAACTCACAAAACGCGCTCAGCTCGGGCTGAAAATGCATTTAAAGCAATAAAAACTCAAATTGAGTGTCACGCCTAAACCAAAGGACTTATGCACACACTTCAACATGTATTTTGTTCAGGGTGACCTCCTGAAGCCTAAATAAGCATTAATTTGACCACACAACTCATTCCTATGAAGATACATTCAAACTCACAAAACGCGCTCAGCTCGGGCTGAAAATGCATTTAAAGCAATAAAAACTCAAATTTAGTGTCACACCTAAACCAAAGGACTTATGCACACACTTCAACATGTATTTAGTTCAGGATGACATCCTGAAGCCCATATGAGCATTAATTTGTCTACACAACTCATTCCTATGAAGATACATTCAAACTCACAAAACGTGCTCAACTCGGGCTGAAAATGCATTTAAAGCAATAAAAACTCAAATTCAGTGTCACACCTAAACCAAAGGACTTATGCACACACTTCAACATGTATTTAGTTCAGGATGACATCCTGAAGCCCATATGAGCATTAATTTGTCTACACAACTCATTCCTATGAAGATACATTCAAACTCACAAAACGTGCTCAACTCGGGCTGAAAATGCATTTAAAGCAATAAAAACTCAAATTGAGTGCCACGCCTAAACCAAAGGACTTATGCACACACTTCAACATGTATTTTGTTCAGGATGACCTCCTGAAGCCCATATGAGCATTAATTTGACTACACAACTCATTCCTATGAAGATACATTCAAACTCACAAAATGTGCTCAGCTCGGGCTGAAAATGCATTTAAAGCAATAAAAACTCAAATTGAGTGTCACGCCTAAACCAAAGGACTTATGCACACACTTCAACATGTATTTTGTTCAGGATGACCACCTGACGCCTAAATGAGCATTAATTTGACCACACAACTCATTCCTATGAAGATACATTCAAAGTCAGAAAGCGCGCTCAGCTCGGGCTGAAAATGCATTTAAAGCAATAAAAACTCAAATTGAGTGTCACGCCTAAACCAAAGGACTTATGCACACACTTCAACATGTATTTTGTTCAGGATGACCTCCTGAAGCCTAAATCAGCAATAATTTGACCACACAACTCATTCCTATGAAGATACATTCAAAGTCAGAAAGTGCGCTCAGCTCGGGCTGAAAATGCATTTAATTTAAAGCAATAAAAACTCCAATTGAGTGTCACGCCTAAACCAAAGGACTTATGCACACACTTCAACATGTATTTAGTTCAGGATGACCACCTGAAGCCTAAATGAGCATTAATTTGACTACACAACTCATTCCTATGAAGATACATTCAAACTCACAAAATGTGCTCAGCTCGGGCTGAAAATGCATTTAAAGCAATAAAAACTCAAATTGAGTGTCACGCCTAAACCAAAGGACTTATGCACACACTTCAACATGTATTTTGTTCAGGATGACCACCTGACGCCTAAATGAGCATTAATTTGACCACACAACTCATTCCTATGAAGATACATTCAAAGTCAGAAAGCGCGCTCAGCTCGGGCTGAAAATGCATTTAAAGCAATAAAAACTCAAATTGAGTGTCACGCCTAAACCAAAGGACTTATGCACACACTTCAACATGTATTTTGTTCAGGATGACCTCCTGAAGCCCATATGAGCATTAATTTGACCACACAACTCATTCCTATGAGAATACATTCAAACTCACAAAACGCGCTCAACTCGGGCTGAAAATGCATTTAAAGCAATAAAAACTCAAATTGAGTGTCACGCCTAAACCAAAGGACTTATGCACACACTTCAACATGTATTTTGTTCAGGATGACCACCTGACGCCTAAATGAGCATTAATTTGACCACACAACTCATTCCTATGAAGATACATTCAAAGTCAGAAAGCGCGCTCAGCTCGGGCTGAAAATGCATTTAATTTAAAGCAATAAAAACTCAAATTGAGTGTCACGCCTAAACCAAAGGACTTATGCACACACTTCAACATGTATTTTGTTCAGGATGACCTCCTGAAGCCCATATGATCATTAATTTGACCACACAACTCATTCTTATGAAGATACATTCAAACACACAAAACGTGCTCAGCTCGGCCTGAAAATGCATTTAAAGCAATAAAAACTCAAATTGAGTGTCACGCCTAAACCAAAGGACTTATGCACACACTTCAACATGTATTTTGTTCAGGATGACCACCTGACGCCTAAATGAGCATTAATTTGACCACACAACTCATTCCTATGAAGATACATTCAAACTCACAAAACGCGCTCAGCTCGGGCTGAAAATGCATTTAAAGCAATAAAAACTCAAATTGAGTGTCACGCCTAAACCAAAGGACTTATGCACACACTTCAACATGTATTTTGTTCAGGGTGACCTCCTGAAGCCTAAATAAGCATTAATTTGACCACACAACTCATTCCTATGAAGATACATTCAAACTCACAAAACGCGCTCAGCTCGGGCTGAAAATGCATTTAAAGCAATAAAAACTCAAATTTAGTGTCACACCTAAACCAAAGGACTTATGCACACACTTCAACATGTATTTAGTTCAGGATGACATCCTGAAGCCCATATGAGCATTAATTTGTCTACACAACTCATTCCTATGAAGATACATTCAAACTCACAAAACGTGCTCAACTCGGGCTGAAAATGCATTTAAAGCAATAAAAACTCAAATTCAGTGTCACACCTAAACCAAAGGACTTATGCACACACTTCAACATGTATTTAGTTCAGGATGACATCCTGAAGCCCATATGAGCATTAATTTGTCTACACAACTCATTCCTATGAAGATACATTCAAACTCACAAAACGTGCTCAACTCGGGCTGAAAATGCATTTAAAGCAATAAAAACTCAAATTGAGTGCCACGCCTAAACCAAAGGACTTATGCACACACTTCAACATGTATTTTGTTCAGGATGACCTCCTGAAGCCCATATGAGCATTAATTTGACTACACAACTCATTCCTATGAAGATACATTCAAACTCACAAAATGTGCTCAGCTCGGGCTGAAAATGCATTTAAAGCAATAAAAACTCAAATTGAGTGTCACGCCTAAACCAAAGGACTTATGCACACACTTCAACATGTATTTTGTTCAGGATGACCACCTGACGCCTAAATGAGCATTAATTTGACCACACAACTCATTCCTATGAAGATACATTCAAAGTCAGAAAGTGCGCTCAGCTCGGGCTGAAAATGCATTTAATTTAAAGCAATAAAAACTCCAATTGACTGTCACGCCTAAACCAAAGGACTTATGCACACACTTCAACATGTATTTAGTTCAGGATGACCACCTGAAGCCTAAATGAGCATTTATTTGACCACACAACTCATTCCTATGAAGATACATTCAAACTCACAAAACGTGCTCAGCTCGGGCTGAAAATGCATTTAAAGCAATAAAAACTCAAATTGAGTGTCACACCTAAACCAAAGGACTTATGCACACATTTCAACATGTATTTTGTTCAGGATGACCTTCTGAACCCCATATTAGCATTAATTTGACTACACAACTCATTCCTATGAAGATACATTCAAACTCACAAAACGTGCTCAGCTCGGGCTGAAAATGCATTTAAAGCAATAAAAACTCAAATTGAGTGTCACGCCTAAACCAAAGGACTTATGCACACACTTCAACATGTATTTTATTCAGGATGACCTCCTGAAGCCTAAATAAGCATTAATTTGACCACACAACTCATTCCTATGAAGATACATTCAAACTCACAAAACACGCTCAGCTCGGGCTGAAAATGCATTTAAAGCAATAAAAACTCAAATTGAGTGTCACGCCTAAACCAAAGGACTTATGCACACACTTCAACATGGATTTTGTTCAAGATGACCTCCTGAAGCCTAAATGAGCAATAATTTGATTACACAACTCATTCCTATGAAGATACATTCAAACTCAAAAAACGTGCTCAGCTCGGGCTGAAAATGCATTTAAAGCAATAAAAACTCAAATTGAGTGTCACACCTAAACCAAAGGACTTATGCACACACTTCAACATGTATTTTGTTCAGGATGACCTCCTGAAGCCCATATGAGCATTAATTTGACCACACAACTCATTCCTATGAAGATACATTCAAACTCACAAAACGTGCTCAGCTCGGGCTGAAAATGCATTTAAAGCAATAAAAACTCAAATTGAGTGTCACGCCTAAACCAAAGGACTTATGCACACACTTCAACATGTATTTTGTTCACGATGACCACCTGAAGCCTAAATGAGCATTAATTTGACCACACAACTCATTCCTATGAAGATACATTCAAACTCACAAAACGTGCTCAACTCGGGCTGAAAATGCATTTAAAGCAATAAAAGCTCAAATTGAGTGTCACGCCTAAACCAAAGGACTTATGCACACACTTCAACATGTATTTTGTTCAGGATGACCTCCTGAAGCCCATATGAGCATTAATTTGACCACACAACTCATTCCTATGAAGATACATTTAAACACACAAAACGTGCTCAGCTCGGCCTGAAAATGCATTTAAAGCAATAAAAACTCAAATTGAGTGTCACGCCTAAACCAAAGGACTTATGCACACACTTCAACATGTATTTTGTTCAGGATGACCACCTGACGCCTAAATGAGCATTCATTTGACCACACAACTCATTCCTATGAAGATACATTCAAACACACAAAATGTGCTCAGCTCGGCCTGAAAATGCATTTAAAGCAATAAAAACTCAAATTGAGTGTCACGCCTAAACCAAAGGACTTATGCACACACTTCAACATGTGTTTTGTTCAGGATGACCTCCTGAAGCCTAAATGAGCAATAATTTGACCACACAACTCATTCCTATGAAGATACATTCAAACTCAAAAAAAGTGCTCAGCTCGGGCTGAAAATGCATTTAAAGCAATAAAAACTCAAATTGAGTGTCACACCTAAACCAAAGGACTTATGCACACACTTCAACATGTATTTTGTTCAGGATGACCTCCTGAAGCCCATATGAGCATTAATTTGACCACACAACTCATTCCTATGAAGATACATTCAAACTCACAAAACGTGCTCAGCTCGGGCTGAAAATGCATTTAAAGCAGTAAAAACTCAAATTGAGTGTCACGCCTAAACCAAAGGACTTATGCACACACTTCAACATGTATTTTGTTCACGAGGACCACCTGAAGCCTAAATGAGCATTAATTTGACCACACAACTCATTCCTATGAAGATACATTCAAACTCACAAAACGCGCTCAACTCGGGCTGAAAATGCATTTAAAGCAATAAAAGCTCAAATTGAGTGTCACGCCTAAACCAAAGGACTTATGCACACACTTCAACATGTATTTTGTTCAGGATGACCTCCTGAAGCCCATATGAGCATTAATTTGACCACACAACTCATTCCTATGAGAATACATTCAAACTCACAAAACGCGCTCAACTCGGGCTGAAAATGCATTTAAAGCAATAAAAACTCAAATTGAGTGTCACGCCTAAACCAAAGGACTTATGCACACACTTCAACATGTATTTTGTTCAGGATGACCACCTGACGCCTAAATGAGCATTAATTTGACCACACAACTCATTCCTATGAAGATACATTCAAAGTCAGAAAGCGCGCTCAGCTCGGGCTGAAAATGCATTTAATTTAAAGCAATAAAAACTCAAATTGAGTGTCACGCCTAAACCAAAGGACTTATGCACACACTTCAACATGTATTTAGTTCAGGATGACCACCTGAAGCCTAAATGAGCATTAATTTGACTACACAACTCATTCCTATGAAGATACATTCAAACTCACAAAACGTGCTCAGCTCGGGCTGAAAATGCATTTAAAGCAATTAAAACTCAAATTGAGTGTCACACCTAAACCAAAGGACTTATGCACACACTTCAACATGTATTTTGTTCAGGATGACCACCTGAAGCCTAAATGAGCATTAATTTGACCACACAACTCATTCCTATGAAGATACATTCAAACTCACAAAACTTGCTCAGCTCGGGCTGAAAATGCATTTAAAGCAATAAAAACTCAAATTGAGTGTCACGCCTAAACCAAAGGACTTATGCACACACTTCAACATGTATTTTGTTCAGGATGACCTCCTTAAGCCTAAATGAGCAATGATTTGACCACACAACTCATTCCTATGAAGATACATTCAAACTCAAAAAACGTGCTCAGCTCGGTCTGAAAATGCATTTAAAGCAATAAAAACTCAAATTGAGTGTCACACCTAAACCAAAGGACTTATGCACACACTTCAACATGTATTTTGTTCAGGATGACCTCCTGAAGCCCATATGAGCATTAATTCGACCACACAACTCATTCCTATGAAGATACATTCAAACTCACAAAACGTGCTCAGCTCGGGATGAAAATGCATTTAAAGCAATAAAAACTCAAATTGAGTGTCACGCCTAAACCAAAGGACTTATGCACACACTTCAACATGTATTTAGTTCAGGATGACCACCTGAAGCCTAAATGAGCATTAATTTGACCACACAACTCATTCCTATGAAGATACATTCAAACTCACAAAACGTGCTCAACTCAGGCTGAAAATGCATTTAAAGCAATAAAAACTCAAATTGAGTGTCACGCCTAAACCAAAGGACTTATGCACACACTTCAACATGTATTTTGTTCAGGATGACCTCCTGAAGCCCATATGAGCATTAATTTGACCACACAACTCATTCCTATGAAGATACATTCAAACACACAAAACGTGCTCAGCTCGGCCTGAAAATGCATTTAAAGCAATAAAAACTCAAATTGAGTGTCACGCCTAAACCAAAGGACTTATGCACACACTTCAACATGTATTTTGTTCAGGATGACAACCTGACGCCTAATTGAGCATTAATTTTACCACACAACTCATTCCTATGAAGATACATTCAAACTCACAAAACGCGCTCAGCTCGGGCTGAAAATGCATTTAAAGCAATAAAAACTCAAATTGAGTGTCACACCTAAACCAAAGGACTTATGCACACACTTCAACATGTATTTTGTTCAGGATGACCTCCTGAAGCCCATATGAGCATTAATTTGACCACACAACTCATTCCTATGAAGATACATTCAAACTCACAAAACGTGCTCAGCTCGGGCTGAAAATGCATTTAAAGCAATAAAACTCAAATTGAGTGTCACACCTAAACCAAAGGACTTATTCACACACTTCAAAATGTATTTTGTTCAGGATGACCTCCTGAAGCCCATATGAGCATTAATTTGACCACACAACTCATTCCTATGAAGATACATTCAAACTCACAAAACGTGCTCAGCTCGGGCTGAAAGTGCATTTAAAGCAATAAAAACTCAAATTGAGTGTCACGCCTAAACCAAAGGACTTATGCACACACTTCAACATGTATTTTGTTCAGGATGACCACCTGAAGCCTAAATGAGCATTAATTTGACCACACAACTCATTCCTATGAAGATACATTCAAACTCACAAAACTTGCTCAGCTCGGGCTGAAAATGCATTTAAAGCAATAAAAACTCAAATTGAGTGTCACGCCTAAACCAAAGGACTTATGCACACACTTCAACATGTATTTTGTTCAGGATGACCTCCTGAAGCCTAAATGAGCAATAATTTGACCACACAACTCATTCCTATGAAGATACATTCAAACTCAAAAAACGTGCTCAGCTCGCTCTGAAAATGCATTTAAAGCAATAAAAACTCAAATTGAGTGTCACACCTAAACCAAAGGACTTATGCACACACTTCAACATGTATTTTGTTCAGGATGACCTCCTGAAGCCCATATGAGCATTAATTTGACCACACAACTCATTCCTATGAAGATACATTCAAACTCACAAAACGTGCTCAGCTCGGGATGAAAATGCATTTAAAGCAATAAAAACTCAAATTGAGTGTCACGCCTAAACCAAAGGACTTATGCACACACTTCAACATGTATTTAGTTCAGGATGACCACCTGAAGCCTAAATGAGCATTAATTTGACCACCCAACTCATTCCTATGAAGATACATTCAAACTCACAAAACGTGCTCAACTCAGGCTGAAAATGCATTTAAAGCAATAAAAACTCAAATTGAGTGTCACGCCTAAACCAAAGGACTTATGCACACACTTCAACATGTATTTTGTTCAGGATGACCTCCTGAAGCCCATATGATCATTAATTTGACCACACAACTCATTCTTATGAAGATACATTCAAACACACAAAACGTGCTCAGCTCGGCCTGAAAATGCATTTAAAGCAATAAAAACTCAAATTGAGTGTCACGCCTAAACCAAAGGACTTATGCACACACTTCAACATGTATTTTGTTCAGGATGACCACCTGACGCCTAAATGAGCATTAATTTGACCACACAACTCATTCCTATGAAGATACATTCAAACTCACAAAACGCGCTCAGCTCGGGCTGAAAATGCATTTAAAGCAATAAAAACTCAAATTGAGTGTCACGCCTAAACCAAAGGACTTATGCACACACTTCAACATGTATTTTGTTCAGGGTGACCTCCTGAAGCCTAAATAAGCATTAATTTGACCACACAACTCATTCCTATGAAGATACATTCAAACTCACAAAACGCGCTCAGCTCGGGCTGAAAATGCATTTAAAGCAATAAAAACTCAAATTGAGTGTCACGCCTAAACCAAAGGACTTATGCACACACTTCAACATGTATTTTGTTCAGGATGACCTCCTGAAGCCCATATGAGCATTAATTTGACCACACAACTCATTCCTATGAAGATACATTCAAACACACAAAACGTGCTCAGCTCGGCCTGAAAATGCATTTAAAGCAATAAAAACTCAAATTGAGTGTCACGCCTAAACCAAAGGACTTATGCACACACTTCAACATGTATTTTGTTCAGGATGACCACCTGACGCCTAATTGAGCATTAATTTGACCACACAACTCATTCCTATGAAGATACATTCAAACTCACAAAACGCGCTCAGCTCGGGCTGAAAATGCATTTAAAGCAATAAAAACTCAAATTGAGTGTCACGCCTAAACCAAAGGACTTATGGACACACTTCAACATGTATTTTGTTCAGGATGACCTCCTGAAGCCCATATGATCATTAATTTGACCACACAACTCATTCTTATGAAGATACATTCAAACACACAAAACGTGCTCAGCTCGGCCTGAAAATGCATTTAAAGCAATAAAAACTCAAATTGAGTGTCACGCCTAAACCAAAGGACTTATGCACACACTTCAACATGTATTTTGTTCAGGATGACCTCCTGAAGCCCATATGAGCATTAATTTGACCACACAACTCATTCCTATGAAGTTACATTCAAACACACAAAACGTGCTCAGCTCGGCCTGAAAATGCATTTAAAGCAATAAAAACTCAAATTGAGTGTCACGCCTAAACCAAAGGACTTATGCACACACTTCAACATGTATTTTGTTCAGGATGACCACCTGACGCCTAATTGAGCATTAATTTGACCACACAACTCATTCCTATGAATATACATTCAAACTCACAAAACGCGCTCAGCTCGGGCTGAAAATGCATTTAAAGCAATAAAAACTCAAATTGAGTGTCACGCCTAAACCAAAGGACTTATGGACACACTTCAACATGTATTTTGTTCAGGATGACCTCCTGAAGCCCATATGATCATTAATTTGACCACACAACTCATTCTTATGAAGATACATTCAAACACACAAAACGTGCTCAGCTCGGCCTGAAAATGCATTTAAAGCAATAAAAACTCAAATTGAGTGTCACGCCTAAACCAAAGGACTTATGCACACACTTCAACATGTATTTTGTTCAGGATGACCACCTGACGCCTAAATGAGCATTAATTTGACCACACAACTCATTCCTATGAAGATACATTCAAACTCACAAAACGCGCTCAGCTCGGGCTGAAAATGCATTTAAAGCAATAAAAACTCAAATTGAGTGTCACGCCTAAACCAAAGGACTTATGCACACACTTCAACATGTATTTTGTTCAGGGTGACCTCCTGAAGCCTAAATAAGCATTAATTTGACCACACAACTCATTCCTATGAAGATACATTCAAACTCACAAAACGCGCTCAGCTCGGGCTGAAAATGCATTTAAAGCAATAAAAACTCAAATTGAGTGTCACGCCTAAACCAAAGGACTCATGCACACACTTCAACATGTATTTTGTTCAGGATGACCTCCTGAAGCCCATATGAGCATTAATTTGACCACACAACTCATTCCTATGAAGATACATTCAAACACACAAAACGTGCTCAGCTCGGCCTGAAAATGCATTTAAAGCAATAAAAACTCAAATTGAGTGTCACGCCTAAACCAAAGGACTTATGCACACACTTCAACATGTATTTTGTTCAGGATGACCACCTGACGCCTAATTGAGCATTAATTTGACCACACAACTCATTCCTATGAAGATACATTCAAACTCACAAAACGCGCTCAGCTCGGGCTGAAAATGCATTTAAAGCAATAAAAACTCAAATTGAGTGTCACGCCTAAACCAAAGGACTTATGGACACACTTCAACATGTATTTTGTTCAGGGTGACCTCCTGAAGCCTAAATAAGCATTAATTTGACCACACAACTCATTCCTATGAAGATACATTTAAACTCACAAAACGCGCTCAGCTCGGGCTGAAAATGCCTTTAAAGCAATAAAAACTCAAATTTAGTGTCACACCTAAACCAAAGGACTTATGCACACACTTCAACATGTATTTAGTTCAGGATGACATCCTGAAGCCCATATGAGCATTAATTTGTCTACACAACTCATTCCTATGAAGATACATTCAAACTCACAAAATGTGCTCAACTCGGGCTGAAAATGCATTTAAAGCAATAAAAACTCAAATTGAGTGTCACGCCTAAACCAAAGGACTTATGCACACACTTCAACATGTATTTTGTTCAGGATGACCTCCTGAAGCCCATATGAGCATTAATTTGACTACACAACTCATTCCTATGAAGATACATTCAAACTCACAAAACGTGCTCAGCTCGGGCTGAAAATGCATTTAAAGCAATAAAAACTCAAATTGAGTGTCACGCCTAAACCAAAGGACTTATGCACACACTTCAACATGTATTTTGTTCAGGATGACCACCTGACGCCTAAATGAGCATTAATTTGATTATTCAACTCATTCCTATGAAGATACATTCAAAGTCAGAAAGCGCGCTCAGCTCGGGCTGAAAATGCATTTAATTTAAATCAATAAAAACTCAAATTGAGTGTCACGCCTAAACCAAAGGACTTTTGCACACACTTCAACATGTATTTAGTTCAGGATGACCACCTGAAGCCTAAATGAGCATTAATTTGACTACACAACTCATTCCTATGAAGATACATTCAAAATCACAAAACGTGCTCAGCTCGGGCTGAAAATGCATTTAAAGCAATAAAAACTCAAATTGAGTGTCACACCTAAACCAAAGGACTTATGCACACACTTCAACATGTATTTTGTTCAGGATGACCTCCTGAAGCCCATATGAGCATTAATTTGACTACACAACTCATTCCTATAAAGATACATTCAAACTCACAAAACGTGCTCAGCTCGGGCTGAAAATGCATTTAAAGCAATAAAAACTCAAATTGAGTGTCACACCTAAACCAAAGGACTTATGCACACACTTCAACATGTATTTTGTTCAGGATGACCTCCTGAAGCCCATATGAGCATTAATTTGACTACACAACTCATTCCTATAAAGATACATTCAAACTCACAAAACGTGCTCAGCTCGGGCTGAAAATGCATTTAAAGCAATAAAAACTCAAATTGAGTGTCACGCCTAAACCAAAGGACTTATGCACACACTTCAACATGTATTTTGTTCAGGATGACCACCTGAAGCCTAAATGAGCATTAATTTGACCACACAAATCATTTCTATGAAGATACATTCAAACTCACAAAACGTGCTCAACTTGGGCTGAAAATGCATTTAAAGCAATAAAAACTCAAATTGAATGTCACGCCTAAACCAAAGGACTTATGCACACACTTCAACATGTATTTTGTTCAGGATGACCACCTGAAGCCTAAATGAGCATTAATTTGACCACACAACTCATTCCTATGAAGATACATTCAAACACACAAAACGTGCTCAGCTCGGCCTGAAAATGCATTTAAAGCAATAAAAACTCAAATTGAGTGTCACGCCTAAACCAAAGGACTTATGCACACACTTCAACATGTATTTTGTTCAGGATGACCTCCTGAAGCCTAAATAAGCATTAATTTGACCACACAACTCATTCCTATGAAGATATATTCAAACTCACAAAACGCGCTCAGCTCGGGCTGAAAATGCATTTAAAGCAATAAAAACTCAAATTGAGTGTCACACCTAAACCAAAGGACTTATGCACACACGTCAACATGTATTTTGTTCAGGATGACCTCCTGAAGCCTAAATCAGCAATAATTTCACCACACAACTCATTCCTATGAAGATACATTCAAAGTCAGAAAGCGCGCTCAGCTCGGGCTGAAAATGCATTTAATTTAGTTAGTTAGTTAGTTAGTTAGTTCCGCCCGCTCCTATTTGGAACATTGGGCGACGAGCCTCCTCCATTTGTTCCGGTCACTGGCGACCTTTCTTGCTCCATGCCAGCTGACACCCATCTCACTGAGGTCTTCTTTGGCAGTCTGTCTCCACGTCTTCTTTGGCCTACCTCTCTTCCTCTTTCCACCCTCTGGCATCCAGTCCATGGCCACACTTGCTGGTCTCTCTCTTGGCAGCCGGAGTACGTGGCTGATCATTTTCCTTCTCC
The DNA here is from genome assembly GCF_054856545.1 of Hippocampus guttulatus. Classification (NCBI taxonomy): domain Eukaryota; kingdom Metazoa; phylum Chordata; class Actinopteri; order Syngnathiformes; family Syngnathidae; genus Hippocampus; species Hippocampus guttulatus. The sequence continues at coordinate 15,216 of NW_028233790.1, read as the reverse complement.
TTTCAGAGACAATGTCTGACAGTTCAGCCACTCCTGCCCTCTTCATCACCTCCTCGTTGGTGATGTGGTCTCTCCATGAGATCCTCAGGATGGATCTCAGGCAACGCCGATGAAAGACATCTAACTTGTTGGTTATGTTGGCTGTCTTCATCCATGTCTCACAGGCGTAAATCGCTGTTGGGATAACCACTGACATATAGAGGCGTAGCTTGGTGGTCGTAGTGATGGCTTTCGATGACCAGATGTTGCGGAGGCGTTGGAACACTCCCGCAGCTTTACCAAGTCTACTGTTGACGTCTTTCTCCACACCACCTGTATTTGAGATGTTACTCCCAAGATATGTGAAGCTGTCAATGTACTCTATGTCATGTTGGTGTAGAGTGAGTGGTTGAAGGTGTTGGTGCTGTCCGACGGCCATGGCCTTGGTCTTTTCCTGGCTAATTCGTAAACCGACCTTAACTCCGTGCTCATGCAGATTGTTGGTCAACTCCTGGAGTGCGGGCTGGGTGTGACTTAACAGAGCCAAATCATCTGCAAATTCCAGGTCAGCTAGTCTGCTCCCTCCCCACTTGATACCAACTTCTTCCCCTGTGATGGACTTCCTCATCACAAAGTCAATTATGATGATGAAGAGTAGGGGTGACAGAATGCAACCCTGTCTTACACCAGTGACAATGTCAAAATCATCAGTTGTGCCACTGTTGGTTTTGACACAACAGGTTGAGTTGTGGTACAATGACCTGAAGATGTTGATGTACTTGAGGGGTACACCATACAGCTGGACGATCTGCCACAGTGACTCCCGGTGGATGCTGTCTAAGGCTTTCTTGAAATCGATATAGTTGATCATGAGTGGTGTCTGAAGTTCTTGGCACTGCTCTATGATGTTTCGAAGGGTAAAGATCTGTTCGGCGCAAGACCTTCCTTTCCTGAAACCGGCTTGCTCTTCCCTCAAGATGTTATCCACTTCATCTTTAAGGCAATGTAGCAGGACACTGCAGAATACCTTGCTGGGGATTGACAGCAGTGTAATGCCCCGCCAGTTATTGCAGTCTGCGAGGTTTCCCTTCTTAGGAAGCGTGACAATGACCCCACGTCTCCAGTCGGCAGGAACCTCTTCAGCATGCCAAATCAGGTTGAACAGGTGGGTAAGGCTCTCCACAACAGCGTCTTGGCCGTGTTTCAACATCTCGGCAGCTACCTCATCGAGTCCCGGTGCCTTGTTGTTCTTAAGGCCCTTGATTGCTCTGGCAACCTCAGTCTCGGATATCTCTTTCGATGTAATATTTAGAGCTGGAGCTGGTGTCTCTTGATCGAAATTGAAGAGCACGGGAGGCATTGGTTGGTTGAGAACCTCCCTGAAGTGTTCCAGCCATCTTGCTTCTTGCTCCTCGTCGCTTAGAAGTGTCCTGCCATCCTTCCTCCTGATTGGCACGCTAGAGCTGCTCCTGGAGTTGGTTAGCTCCCGCACGATCTTGTATAGGGTCGTCGTGTTGTTGTTCTCGGCTGCTTCCTGTGCCTCTCTTGCTTTCTCTTCTAGCCACTGTCTTTTATCCTTCCTGCAACTCTTCTTCACTACCCTGTCCAAGCGCCTGTACTCCTCGTCTTCCATCCTCCAGCTCCGGAGCCTCCTCTTTTGTTCTCTTTTTATCTTGGCCACTTTCCTTTCATCAATCAACTTCCAGGTGTTGTCTGTTATCCATCTCTCTTTGTTGGTACCCCTCTTTCTGCCGATAACTGCTTCTGCAGTTTCAGCAATGGCACAAGAGAACATACTCCACTGCTCCTCAATGTTTGCAAGGTGTTGTGATACCTTGAGCTTCCTACTCAACTCCTCACAGAAGCCTTCTGAGATGTTGTTATCCTTTAGCTTGTCCACTGCGTAAGGTCTCTTGGGCTGCACCCTTTTCACCTTCTTCAGCTTCAGCCTGATTTTACTCACCACAAGGAAGTGGTCTGAACCCACATCTGCACCTCTGTGGGAGCGAACGTCGAGCAATGACGAGCGCCACCTTGTGTTGATGCAGATGTAGTCCAGTTCGTTCTGGGTCCCGCCACCAGGTGAAACCCAGGTTACTTTGTGGATCCGCTTGTGCTCAAAAAAGGTGTTGCCAATGCTGAGGCCGTTGGTACTGGTTAGCATCAACAGTCTCTCCCCGTTGTCGTTCGTGGAGCCTGCAGACCCATGTGGTCCAACTGTGGCATTCAGGCCCCTTCTGTCATTATCCAGTTTTGCGTTGAAGTCTCCAATCAGCATTTTGATGTCAGCATTTAATTTAAAGCAATAAAAACTCAAATTGAGTGTCACGCCTAAACCAAAGGACTTATGCACACACTTCAACATGTATTTAGTTCAGGATGACCACCTGAAGCCTAAATGAGCATTAATTTGACCACACAACTCATTCCTATGAAGATACATTCAAACTCACAAAACGTGCTCAGCTCGGGCTGAAAATGCATTTAAAGCAATAAAAACTCAAATTGAGTGTCACGCCTAAACCAAAGGACTTATGCACACACTTCAACATGTATTTTGTTCAGGGTGACCTCCTGAAGCCTAAATAAGCATTAATTTGACCACACAACTCATTCCTATGAAGATACATTCAAACTCACAAAACGCGCTCAGCTCGGGCTGAAAATGCATTTAAAGCAATAAAAACTCAAATTTAGTGTCACACCTAAACCAAAGGACTTATGCACACACTTCAACATGTATTTAGTTCAGGATGACATCCTGAAGCCCATATGAGCATTAATTTGTCTACACAACTCATTCCTATGAAGATACATTCAAACTCACAAAACGTGCTCAGCTCGGGATGAAAATGCATTTAAAGCAATAAAAACTCAAATTGAGTGTCACGCCTAAACCAAAGGACTTATGCACACACTTCAACATGTATTTAGTTCAGGATGACCACCTGAAGCCTAAATGAGCATTAATTTGACCACACAACTCATTCCTATGAAGATACATTCAAACTCACAAAACGTGCTCAACTCAGGCTGAAAATGCATTTAAAGCAATAAAAACTCAAATTGAGTGTCACGCCTAAACCAAAGGACTTATGCACACACTTCAACATGTATTTTGTTCAGGATGACCTCCTGAAGCCCATATGAGCATTAATTTGACCACACAACTCATTCCTATGAAGATACATTCAAACACACAAAACGTGCTCAGCTCGGCCTGAAAATGCATTTAAAGCAATAAAAACTCAAATTGAGTGTCACGCCTAAACCAAAGGACTTATGCACACACTTCAACATGTATTTTGTTCAGGATGACCACCTGACGCCTAATTGAGCATTAATTTGACCACACAACTCATTCCTATGAAGATACATTCAAACTCACAAAACGCGCTCAGCTCGGGCTGAAAATGCATTTAAAGCAATAAAAACTCAAATTGAGTGTCACGCCTAAACCAAAGGACTTATGGACACACTTCAACATGTATTTTGTTCAGGATGACCTCCTGAAGCCCATATGATCATTAATTTGACCACATAACTCATTCTTATGAAGATACATTCAAACACACAAAACGTGCTCAGCTCGGCCTGAAAATGCATTTAAAGCAATAAAAACTCAAATTGAGTGTCACGCCTAAACCAAAGGACTTATGCACACACTTCAACATGTATTTTGTTCAGGATGACCACCTGACGCCTAAATGAGCATTAATTTGACCACACAACTCATTCCTATGAAGATACATTCAAACTCACAAAACGCGCTCAGCTCGGGCTGAAAATGCATTTAAAGCAATAAAAACTCAAATTGAGTGTCACGCCTAAACCAAAGGACTCATGCACACACTTCAACATGTATTTTGTTCAGGGTGACCTCCTGAAGCCTAAATAAGCATTAATTTGACCACACAACTCATTCCTATGAAGATACATTCAAACTCACAAAACGCGCTCAGCTCGGGCTGAAAATGCCTTTAAAGCAATAAAAACTCAAATTTAGTGTCACACCTAAACCAAAGGACTTATGCACACACTTCAACATGTATTTAGTTCAGGATGACATCCTGAAGCCCATATGAGCATTAATTTGTCTACACAACTCATTCCTATGAAGATACATTCAAACTCACAAAATGTGCTCAACTCGGGCTGAAAATGCATTTAAAGCAATAAAAACTCAAATTGAGTGTCACGCCTAAACCAAAGGACTTATGCACACACTTCAACATGTATTTTGTTCAGGATGACCTCCTGAAGCCCATATGAGCATTAATTTGACTACACAACTCATTCCTATGAAGATACATTCAAACTCACAAAACGTGCTCAGCTCGGGCTGAAAATGCATTTAAAGCAATAAAAACTCAAATTGAGTGTCACGCCTAAACCAAAGGACTTATGCACACACTTCAACATGTATTTTGTTCAGGATGACCACCTGACGCCTAAATGAGCATTAATTTGACCACACAACTCATTCCTATGAAGATACATTCAAAGTCAGAAAGCGCGCTCAGCTTGGGCTGAAAATGCATTTAATTTAAAGCAATAAAAACTCAAATTGAGTGTCACGCCTAAACCAAAGGACTTATGCACACACTTCAACATGTATTTTGTTCAGGATGACCACCTGAAGCCTAAATGAGCATTAATTTGACTACACAACTCATTCCTATGAAGATACATTCAAACTCACAAAACGTGCTCAACTCGGGCTGAAAATGCATTTAAAGCAATAAAAACTCAAATTGAGTGTCACACCTAAACCAAAGGACTTATGCACACACTTCAACATGTATTTTGTTCAGGATGACCTCCTGAAGCCCATATGAGCATTAATTTGACTACACAACTCATTCCTATAAAGATACATTCAAACTCACAAAACGTGCTCAGCTCGGGCTGAAAATGCATTTAAAGCAATAAAAACTCAAATTGAGTGTCACGCCTAAACCAAAGGACTTATGCACACACTTCAACATGTATTTTGTTCAGGATGACCTCCTGAATCCTAAATCAGCAATAATTTCACCACACAACTCATTCCTATGAAGATACATTCAAATTCAGAAAGCGCGCTCAGCTCGGGCTGAAAATGCATTTAATTTAAAGCAATAAAAACTCAAATTGAGTGTCACGCCTAAACCAAAGGACTTATGCACACACTTCAACATGTATTTAGTTCTGGATGACCACCTGAAGCCTAAATGATTATTAATTTGACCACACAACTCATTCCTATGAAGATACATTCAAACTCACAAAACGTGCTCAGCTCGGGCTGAAAATGCATTTAAAGCAATAAAAACTCAAATTGAGTGTCACACCTAAACCAAAGGACTTATGCACACACTTCAACATGTATTTTGTTCAGGATGACCTCCTGAAGCCCATATGAGCATTAATTTGACTACACAACTCATTCCTATGAAGATACATTCAAACTCACAAAACGTGCTCAGCTCGGGCTGAAAATGCATTTAAAGCAATAAAAACTCAAATTGAGTGTCACGCCTAAACCAAAGGACTTATGCACACACTTCAACATGTATTTAGTTCAGGATGACCACCTGAAGCCTAAATGAGCATTAATTTGACCACACAACTCATTCCTATGAAGATATTTTCAAACTCACAAAACGTGCTCAACTCGGGCTGAAAATGCATTTAAAGCAATAAAAACTCAAATTGAGTGTCACGCCTAAACCAAAGGACTTATGCACACACGTCAACATGTATTTTGTTCAGGATGACCACCTGAAGCCTAAATGAGCATTAATTTGACCACACAACTCATTCCTATGAAGATACATTCAAACTCACAAAACATGCTCAGCTCGGGCTGAAAATGCATTTAAAGCAATAAAAACTCAAATTGAATGTCACACCTAAACCAAAGGACTTATGCACACACTTCAACATGTATTTTGTTCAGGATGACCACCTGAAGCCTAAATGAGCATTAATTTGACCACACAACTCATTCTATGAAGATACATTCAAACTCACAAAACGTGCTCAGCTCGGGCTGAAAATGCATTTAAAGCAATAAAAACTCAAATTGAGTGTCACGCCTAAACCAAAGGACTTATGCCCACACTTCAACATGTATTTAGTTCAGGATGACCACCTGAAGCCTAAATGAGCATTAATTTGACCACACAACTCATTGCTATGAAGATACATTCAAACTCACAAAACGTGCGCAGCTCGGGCTGAAAATGCATTTAAAGCAATAAAAACTCAAATTGAGTGTCACGCCTAAACCAAAGGACTTATGCACACCCTTCAACATGTATTTTGTTCAGGATGACCTCCTGAAGCCTAAATCAGCAAAAATTTCACCACACAGCTCATTCCTATGAAGATACATTCAAAGTCAGAAAGCGCGCTCAGCTCGGGCTGAAAATGCATTTAATTTAAAGCAATAAAAACTCAAATTGAGTGTCACGCCTAAACCAAAGGACTTATGCACACACTTCAACATGTATTTAGTTCAGGATGACCACCTGAAGCCTAAATGAGCATTAATTTGACCACACAACTCATTCCTATGAAGATACATTCAAACTCACAAAACGTGCTCAGCTCGGGCTGAAAATGCATTTAAAGCAATAAAAACTCAAATTGAGTGTCACACCTAAACCAAAGGACTTATGCACACACTTCAACATGTATTTTGTTCAGGATGACCTCCTGAAGCCCATATGAGCAGTAATTTGACTACACAACTCATTCCTATGAAGATACATTCAAACTCACAAAACGTGCTCAGCTCGGGCTGAAAATGCATTTAAAGCAATAAAAACTCAAATTGAGTGTCACGCCTAAACCAAAGGACTTATGCACACACTTCAACATGTATTTAGTTCAGGATGACCACCTGAAGCCTAAATGAGCATTAATTTGACCACACAACTCATTCCTATGAAGATACATTCAAACTCACAAAACGTGCTCAACTCGGGCTGAAAATGCATTTAAAGCAATAAAAACTCAAATTGAGTGTCACGCCTAAACCAAAGGACTTATGCATACACTTCAACATGTATTTAGTTCAGGATGACCACCTGAAGCCTAAATGAGCATTAATTTGACCACACAACTCATTCCTATGAAGATACATTCAAACTCACAAAACGTGCTCAGCTCGGGCTGAAAATGCATTTAAAGCAATAAAAACGCAAATTGAGTGTCACGCCTAAACCAAAGGACTTATGCACACCCTTCAACATGTATTTTGTTCAGGATGACCTCCTGAAGCCTAAATCAGCAAAAATTTCACCACACAACTCATTCCTATGAAGATACATTCAAAGTCAGAAAGCGCGCTCAGCTCGGGCTGAAAATGCATTTAATTTAAAGCAATAAAAACTCAAATTGAGTGTCACGCCTAAACCAAAGGACTTATGCACACACTTCAACATGTATTTAGTTCAGGATGACCACCTGAAGCCTAAATGAGCATTAATTTGACCACACAACTCATTCCTATGAAGATACATTCAAACTCACAAAACGTGCTCAGCTCGGGCTGAAAATGCATTTAAAGCAATAAAAACTCAAATTGAGTGTCACACCTAAACCAAAGGACTTATGCACACACTTCAACATGTATTTTGTTCAGGATGACCTCCTGAAGCCCATATGAGCAGTAATTTGACTACACAACTCATTCCTATGAAGATACATTCAAACTCACAAAACGTGCTCAGCTCGGGCTGAAAATGCATTTAAAGCAATAAAAACTCAAATTGAGTGTCACGCCTAAACCAAAGGACTTATGCACACACTTCAACATGTATTTAGTTCAGGATGACCACCTGAAGCCTAAATGAGCATTAATTTGACCACACAACTCATTCCTATGAAGATACATTCAAACTCACAAAACGTGCTCAACTCGGGCTGAAAATGCATTTAAAGCAATAAAAACTCAAATTGAGTGTCACGCCTAAACCAAAGGACTTATGCACACACTTCAACATGTATTTAGTTCAGGATGACCACCTGAAGCCTAAATGAGCATTAATTTGACTACACAACTCATTCCTATGAAGATACATTCAAACTCACAAAACGTGCTCAGCTCGGGCTGAAAATGCATTTAAAGCAATTAAAACTCAAATTGAGTGTCACACCTAAACCAAAGGACTTATGCACACACTTCAACATGTATTTTGTTCAGGATGACCTCCTGAAGCCTAAATAAGCATTAATTTGACCACACAACTCATTCCTATGAAGATACATTCAAACTCATAAAACGCGCTCAGCTCGGGCTGCAAATGCATTTAAAGCAATAAAAACTCAAATTGAGTGTCACACCTAAACCAAAGGACTTATGCACACACGTCAACATGTATTTTGTTCAGGATGACCACCTGAAGCCTAAATGAGCATTAATTTGACCACACAACTCATTCCTATAAAGATACATTCAAACTCACAAAACATGCTCAGCTCGGGCTGAAAATGCATTTAAAGCAATAAAAACTCAAATTGAATGTCACGCCTAAACCAAAGGACTCATGCACACACTTCAACATGTATTTTGTTCAGGATGACCACCTGAAGCCTAAATGAGCATTAATTTGACCACACAACTCATTCCTATGAAGATACATTCAAACTCACAAAACTTGCTCAGCTCGGGCTGAAAATGCATTTAAAGCAATAAAAACTCAAATTGAGTGTCACGCCTAAACCAAAGGACTTATGCACACACTTCAACATGTATTTTGTTCAGGATGACCTCCTGAAGCCTAAATGAGCAATAATTTGACCACACAACTCATTCCTATGAAGATACATTCAAAGTCAGAAAGCGCACTCAGCTCGGGCTGAAAATGCATTTAAAGCAATAAAAACTCAAATTGAGTGTCACGCCTAAACCAAAGGACTTATGCACACACTTCAACATGTATTTTGTTCAGGATGACCTCCTGAAGCCTAAATCAGCAATAATTTGACCACACAACTCATTCCCATGAAGATACATTCAAAGTCAGAAAGTGCGCTCAGCTCGGGCTGAAAATGCATTTAATTTAAAGCAATAAAAACTCCAATTGAGTGTCACGCCTAAACCAAAGGACTTATGCACACACTTCAACATGTATTTAGTTCAGGATGACCACCTGAAGCCTAAATGAGCATTAATTTGACCACACAACTCATTCCTATGAAGATACATTCAAACTCACAAAACGTGCTCAGCTCGGGCTGAAAATGCATTTAAAGCAATAAAAACTCAAATTGAGTGTCACACCTAAACCAAAGGACTTATGCACACATTTCAACATGTATTTTGTTCAGGATGACCTTCTGAACCCCATATGAGCATTAATTTGACTACACAACTCATTCCTATGAAGATACATTCAAACTCACAAAACGTGCTCAGCTCGGGCTGAAAATGCATTTAAAGCAATAAAAACTCAAATTGAGTGTCACGCCTAAACCAAAGGACTTATGCACACACTTCAACATGTATTTTATTCAGGATGACCTCCTGAAGCCTAAATAAGCATTAATTTGACCACACAACTCATTCCTATGAAGATACATTCAAACTCACAAAACACGCTCAGCTCGGGCTGAAAATGCATTTAAAGCAATAAAAACTCAAATTGAGTGTCACACCTAAACCAAAGGACTTATGCACACACTTCAACATGTATTTAGTTCAGGATGACCACCTGAAGCCTAAATGAGCATTAATTTGACCACACAACTCATTCCTATGAAGATACATTCAAACTCACAAAACATGCTCAGCTCGGGCTAAAAATGCATTTAAAGCAATAAAAACTCAAATTGAATGTCACGCCTAAACCAAAGGACTTATGCACACACTTCAACATGTATTTTGTTCAGGATGACCACCTGAAGCCTAAATGAGCATTAATTTGACCACACAACTCATTCTATGAAGATACATTCAAACTCACAAAACGTGCTCAGCTCGGGCTGAAAATGCATTTAAAGCAATAAAAACTCAAATTGAGTGTCACGCCTAAACCAAAGGACTTATGCACACACGTCAACATGTATTTTGTTCAGGATGACCACCTGAAGCCTAAATGAGCATTAATTTGACCACACAACTCATTCCTATGAAGATACATTCAAACTCACAAAACGTGCTCAGCTCGGGCTGAAAATGCATTTAAAGCAATTAAAACTCAAATTGAGTGTCACACCTAAACCAAAGGACTTATGCACACACTTCAACATGTATTTTGTTCAGGATGACCTCCTGAAGCCTAAATAAGCATTAATTTGACCACACAACTCATTCCTATGAAGATACATTCAAACTCATAAAACGCGCTCAGCTCGGGCTGCAAATGCATTTAAAGCAATAAAAACTCAAATTGAGTGTCACACCTAAACCAAAGGACTCATGCACACACTTCAACATGTATTTTGTTCAGGATGACCACCTGAAGCCTAAATGAGCATTAATTTGACCACACAACTCATTCCTATGAAGATACATTCAAACTCACAAAACTTGCTCAGCTCGGGCTGAAAATGCATTTAAAGCAATAAAAACTCAAATTGAGTGTCACGCCTAAACCAAAGGACTTATGCACACACTTCAACATGTATTTTGTTCAGGATGACCTCCTGAAGCCTAAATGAGCAATAATTTGACCACACAACTCATTCCTATGAAGATACATTCAAAGTCAGAAAGCGCACTCAGCTCGGGCTGAAAATGCATTTAAAGCAATAAAAACTCAAATTGAGTGTCACGCCTAAACCAAAGGACTTATGCACACACTTCAACATGTATTTAGTTCAGGATGACCACCTGAAGCCTAAATGAGCATTAATTTGACCACACAACTCATTCCTATGAAGATACATTCAAACTCACAAAACGTGCTGAGCTCGGGCTGAAAATGCATTTAAAGCAATAAAAACTCAAATTGAGTGTCACGCCTAAACCAAAGGACTTATGCACACACTTCAACATGTATTTTGTTCAGGATGACCACCTGAAGCCTAAATGAGCATTAATTTGACCACACAACTCATTCTATGAAGATACATTCAAACTCACAAAACGTGCTGAGCTCGGGCTGAAAATGCATTTAAAGCAATAAAAACTCAAATTGAGTGTCACGCCTAAACCAAAGGACTTATGCACACACTTCAACATGTATTTTGTTCAGGATGACCACCTGAAGCCTAAATGAGCATTAATTTGACCACACAACTCATTCTATGAAGATACATTCAAACTCACAAAACGTGCTCAGCTCGGGCTGAAAATGCATTTAAAGCAATAAAAACTCAAATTGAGTGTCACGCCTAAACCAAAGGACTTATGCCCACACTTCAACATGTATTTAGTTCAGGATGACCACCTGAAGCCTAAATGAGCATTAATTTGACCACACAACTCATTGCTATGAAGATACATTCAAACTCACAAAACGTGCTCAGCTCGGGCTGAAAATGCATTTAAAGCAATAAAAACTCAAATTGAGTGTCACGCCTAAACCAAAGGACTTATGCACACCCTTCAACATGTATTTTGTTCAGAATGACCTCCTGAAGCCTAAATCAGCAAAAATTTCACCACACAACTCATTCCTATGAAGATACATTCAAAGTCAGAAAGCGCGCTCAGCTCGGGCTGAAAATGCATTTAATTTAAAGCAATAAAAACTCAAATTGAGTGTCACGCCTAAACCAAAGGACTTATGCACACACTTCAACATGTATTTAGTTCAGGATGACCACCTGAAGCCTAAATGAGCATTAATTTGACCACACAACTCATTCCTATGAAGATACATTCAAACTCACAAAACGTGCTCAGCTCGGGCTGAAAATGCATTTAAAGCAATAAAAACTCAAATTGAGTGTCACACCTAAACCAAAGGACTTATGCACACACTTCAACATGTATTTTGTTCAGGATGACCTCCTGAAGCCCATATGAGCAGTAATTTGACTACACAACTCATTCCTATGAAGATACATTCAAACTCACAAAACGTGCTCAGCTCGGGCTGAAAATGCATTTAAAGCAATAAAAACTCAAATTGAGTGTCACGCCTAAACCAAAGGACTTATGCACACACTTCAACATGTATTTAGTTCAGGATGACCACCTGAAGCCTAAATGAGCATTAATTTGACCACACAACTCATTCCTATGAAGATACATTCAAACTCACAAAACGTGCTCAACTCGGGCTGAAAATGCATTTAAAGCAATAAAAACTCAAATTGAGTGTCACGCCTAAACCAAAGGACTTATGCACACACTTCAACATGTATTTAGTTCAGGATGACCACCTGAAGCCTAAATGAGCATTAATTTGACCACACAACTCATTCCTATGAAGATACATTCAAATCACAAAACGTGCTCAGCTCGGGCTGAAAATGCATTTAAAGCAATAAAAACTCAAATTGAGTGTCACACCTAAACCAAAGGACTTATGCACACACTTCAACATGTATTTTGTTCAGGATGACCTCCTGAAGCCTAAATAAGCATTAATTTGACCACACAACTCATTCCTATGAAGATACATTCAAACTCATAAAACGCGCTCAGCTCGGGCTGCAAATGCATTTAAAGCAATAAAAACTCAAATTGAGTGTCACACCTAAACCAAAGGACTTATGCACACACGTCAACATGTATTTTGTTCAGGATGACCACCTGAAGCCTAAATGAGCATTAATTTGACCACACAACTCATTCCTATAAAGATACATTCAAACTCACAAAACATGCTCAGCTCGGGCTGAAAATGCATTTAAAGCAATAAAAACTCAAATTGAATGTCACGCCTAAACCAAAGGACTCATGCACACACTTCAACATGTATTTTGTTCAGGATGACCACCTGAAGCCTAAATGAGCATTAATTTGACCACACAACTCATTCCTATGAAGATACATTCAAACTCACAAAACTTGCTCAGCTCGGGCTGAAAATCCATTTAAAGCAATAAAAACTCAAATTGAGTGTCACGCCTAAACCAAAGGACTTATGCACACACTTCAACATGTATTTTGTTCAGGATGACCTCCTGAAGCCTAAATGAGCAATACTTTGACCACACAACTCATTCCTATGAAGATACATTCAAATTCAGAAAGCGCACTCAGCTCGGGCTGAAAATGCATTTAAAGCAATAAAAACTCAAATTGAGTGTCACGCCTAAACCAAAGGACTTATGCACACACTTCAACATGTATTTTGTTCAGGATGACCTCCTGAAGCCTAAATCAGCAATAATTTGACCACACAACTCATTCCTATGAAGATACATTCAAAGTCAGAAAGTGCGCTCAGCTCGGGCTGAAAATGCATTTCATTTAAAGCAATAAAAACTCCAATTGAGTGTCACGCCTAAACCAAAGGACTTATGCACACACTTCAACATGTATTTAGTTCAGGATGACCACCTGAAGCCTAAATGAGCATTAATTTGACCACACAACTCATTCCTATGAAGATACATTCAAACTCACAAAACGTGCTCAGCTCGGGCTGAAAATGCATTTAAAGCAATAAAAACTCAAATTGAGTGTCACACCTAAACCAAAGGACTTTTGCACACATTTCAACATGTATTTTGTCCAGGATGGCCTTCTGAACCCCATAAGAGCATTAATTTGACTACACAACTCATTCCTATGAAGATACATTCAAACTCACAAAACGTGCTCAGCTCGGGCTGAAAATGCATTTAAAGCAATAAAAACTCAAATTGAGTGTCACGCCTAAACCAAAGGACTTATGCACACACTTCAACGTGTATTTTATTCAGGATGACCTCCTGAAGCCTAAATAAGCATTAATTTGACCACACAACTCATTCCTATGAAGATACATTCAAACTCATAAAACGCGCTCAGCTCGGGCTGCAAATGCATTTAAAGCAATAAAAACTCAAATTGAGTGTCACACCTAAACCAAAGGACTTATGCACACACGTCAACATGTATTTTGTTCAGGATGACCACCTGAAGCCTAAATGAGCATTAATTTGACCACACAACTCATTCCTATAAAGATACATTCAAACTCACAAAACATGCTCAGCTCGGGCTGAAAATGCATTTAAAGCAATAAAAACTCAAATTGAATGTCACGCCTAAACCAAAGGACTCATGCACACACTTCAACATGTATTTTGTTCAGGATGACCACCTGAAGCCTAAATGAGCATTAATTTGACCACACAACTCATTCCTATGAAGATACATTCAAACTCACAAAACTTGCTCAGCTCGGGCTGAAAATGCATTTAAAGCAATAAAAACTCAAATTGAGTGTCACGCCTAAACCAAAGGACTTATGCACACACTTCAACATGTATTTTGTTCAGGATGACCTCCTGAAGCCTAAATGAGCAATAATTTGACCACACAACTCATTCCTATGAAGATACATTCAAAGTCAGAAAGCGCACTCAGCTCGGGCTGAAAATGCATTTAAAGCAATAAAAACTCAAATTGAGTGTCACGCCTAAACCAAAGGACTTATGCACACACTTCAACATGTATTTTGTTCAGGATGACCTCCTGAAGCCTAAATCAGCAATAATTTGACCACACAACTCATTCCCATGAAGATACATTCAAAGTCAGAAAGTGCGCTCAGCTCGGGCTGAAAATGCATTTAATTTAAAGCAATAAAAACTCCAATTGAGTGTCACGCCTAAACCAAAGGACTTATGCACACACTTCAACATGTATTTAGTTCAGGATGACCACCTGAAGCCTAAATGAGCATTAATTTGACCACACAACTCATTCCTATGAAGATACATTCAAACTCACAAAACGTGCTCAGCTCGGGCTGAAAATGCATTTAAAGCAATAAAAACTCAAATTGAGTGTCACACCTAAACCAAAGGACTTATGCACACATTTCAACATGTATTTTGTTCAGGATGACCTTCTGAACCCCATATGAGCATTAATTTGACTACACAACTCATTCCTATGAAGATACATTCAAACTCACAAAACGTGCTCAGCTCGGGCTGAAAATGCATTTAAAGCAATAAAAACTCAAATTGAGTGTCACGCCTAAACCAAAGGACTTATGCACACACTTCAACATGTATTTTATTCAGGATGACCTCCTGAAGCCTAAATAAGCATTAATTTGACCACACAACTCATTCCTATGAAGACACATTCAAACTCACAAAACACGCTCAGCTCGGGCTGAAAATGCATTT
>NW_028233789.1:7500-17500 GCF_054856545.1 Hippocampus guttulatus | reverse complement strand
GGAGGCCGAGTGCGGCCGGGAGGGAGCCCTCTCGGTCGGATTGAAAACTTGGAGTTTGCAGCGCCGGAAGGGGCCGGCGAGGAGGCCGAGTGCGGCCGGGAAAGAGGCCACTCGGTCGGATTGAAAACTTGGAGTTTGCAAGCCGGAAGGGGCCGGCGAGGAGGCCGAGTGCGGCCGGGAAAGAGGCCACTCGGTCGGATTGAAAACTTGGAGTTTGCAGCGCCGGAAGGGGCCGGCGAGGAGGCCGAGTGCGGCCGGGAAAGAGGCCACTCGGTCGGATTGGGAGTTTGAAAAAATTCCCCCATTCATTTTCAATGGCGGAGGTACCAGGGGCAAGGCTGGGGGTACCAGGGGCGAAGCTGGCTGGGGGTACCAGGGGTAAGGCTGAGGGTACCAGGGGTGCCGCTGGGGGTACCAGGGGTAAGGCTGAGGGTACCAGGGGTGCCGCTGAGGGTACCAGGGGTGCCGCTGGGGGTACCAGGGGTGCCGCTGAGGGTACCAGGGGTGCCGCTGAGGGTACCAGGGGTAGGGCTGGAGGTACCAGGGGTGCCGCTGGGGGTACCAGGGGTAAGGCTGAGGGTACCAGGGGTGCCGCTGGGGGTACCAGGGGTAAGGCTGAGGGTACCAGGGGTGCCGCTGGGGGTACCAGGGGTAAGGCTGAGGGTACCAGGGGTGCCGCTGGGGGTACCAGGGGTGCCGCTGAGGGTACCAGGGGTAGGGCTGGAGGTACCAGGGGTGCCGCTGAGGGTACCAGGGGTAAAGAGCGGGCCGGCCCGGCGGGCGAGTGTGGCCGGGAAAGAGGCCTCTCGGTCGGATTGGGAGTTTGAAAAAAATCCCCCATTCATTTCCAATGGCGGAGGTACCAGGGGCAAGGCTGGGGGTACCAGGGGTAAAGAGCGGGCCGGCCCGGCGGGCGAGTGTGGCCGGAAAAGGGGCCTCTTGGTCGGATTGGGAGTTTGAAAAAATTCCCCCATTCATTTTCAATGGCGGGGGTACCAGGGGTAGAGCTGGGGGTACCAGGGGTAAAGAGCGGGCCGGCCCGGCGTGCGAGTTTGGCCGGAAAAGGGGCCTCTTGGTCGTATTGGGAGTTTGAAAAAATTCCCCCATTCATTTTCAATGGCGGAGGTACCAGGGGCAAGGCTGGGGGTACCAGGGGCGAAGCTGGCTGGGGGTACCAGGGGTAAGGCTGAGGGTACCAGGGGTGCAGCTGAGGGTACCAGGGGTAAGGTTGAGGGTACCAGGGGTGTTGCTGGGGGTACCAGGGGTCACCATTCATTTTCAATGGGGGAGGTACCAGGGGCAAGGCTGGGGGTACCAGGGGTGTTGCTGGGGGTACCAGGGGTAAAGAGCGGGCCGGCCCGGCGGGCGAGTGTGGCCGGAAAAGGGGCCTCTTGCTCGGATTGGGAGTTTGAAAAAATTCCCCCATTCATTTTCAATGGCAGATGTACCAGGGGTCGGTGTCCGCCAGACGGCGGTGTGGTAGGCAAAAGGCGGGCCGGCTCGGCGAGCGTGCGTGCCCGGGAAAAAGGCCTCTTGGCCGGCGTGAGAGTTTAATAATAGCGGGCCGGCTCATCGAGCGTGCGTGCCCGGGAAAAGGGCCTCTTGGCCGGCGTGAGAGTTTAATAATAGCGGGCCGGCCCGGCGAGCGTGCGTGCCCGGGAAAAAGGCCTCCTTGCAGGCGTGAGCGTTTAATAATAGCGGGCCGGCCCGGCGAGCGTGCGTGCCCGGGAAAAAGGCCTCCTTGCAGGCGTGAGCGTTTAATAATAGCGGGCCGGCCCGGCGAGCGTGCGTGCCCGGGAAAAAGGCCTCCTTGCAGGCGTGAGAGTTTAATAATAGCGGGCCGGCTCGGCGAGCGTGCGTGCACGGGAAAAAGGCCTCTTGGCCGGCGTGAGAGTTTAATAATAGCGGGCCGGCCCGGCGAGCGTGCGTGCCCGGGAAAAAGGCCTCCTTGCAGGCGTGAGAGTTTAATAATAGCGGGCCGGCTCATCGAGCGTGCGTGCCCGGGAAAAGGGCCTCCTTGCAGGCGTGAGAGTTTAATAATAGCGGGCCGGCTCTGCGAGCGTGCGTGCCCGGGAAAAGGGCCTCTTGGCCGGCCTGAGCGTTTAATAATAGCGGGCCGGCTCATCGAGCGTGCGTGCCCGGGAAAAGGGCCTCTTGGCCGGCCTGAGCGTTTAATAATAGCGGGCCGGCCCCGCGAGCGTGCGTGCCCGGGAAAAAGGCCTCCTTGCAGGCGTGAGAGTTTAATAATAGCGGGCCGGCTCATCGAGCGTGCGTGCCCGGGAAAAGGGCCTCCTTGCAGGCGTGAGAGTTTAATAATAGCGGGCCGGCTCGGCGAGCGTGCGTGCCCGGGAAAAGGGCCTCTTGGCCGGCGTGAGAGTTTAATAATAGCGGGCCGGCCCCGCGAGCGTGCGTGCCCGGGAAAAAGGCCTCCTTGCAGGGGTGAGAGTTTAATAATAGCGGGCCGGCCCGGCGAGCGTGCGTGCCCGGGAAAAAGGCCTCCTTGCAGGCGTGAGCGTTTAATAATAGCGGACCGGCTCTGCGAGCGTGCGTGCCCGGGAAAAGGGCCTCTTGGCCGGCCTGAGCGTTTAATAATAGCGGGCCGGCCCGGCGAGCGTGCGTGCCCGGGAAAAAGGCCTCTTGGCCGGCTTGGGGGATTGAAAAAAAATCCCCCATTCATTTTCAACGGGAGGGGTCGGCGGTACCGCTTGGTGTCCGCCAGACGGCGGTGTGGTAGGCAAATGGCGGGCCTGCACGGCGAGCGTGCGTGCCCGGGAAAAAGGCCTCCTTGCAGGCGTGAGAGTTTAATAATAGCGGGCCGGCCCGGAGAGCGTGCGTGCCCGGGAAAAAGGCCTCTTGGCCGGCGTGAGAGTTTAATAATAGCGGGCCGGCCCGGCGAGCGTGCGTGCCCGGGAAAAAGGCCTCCTTGCAGGCGTGAGCGTTTAATAATAGCGGGCCGGCTCATCGAGCGTGCGTGCCCGGGAAAAGGGCCTCTTGGCCGGCGTGAGAGTTTAATAATAGCGGGCCGGCTCATCGAGCGTGCGTGCCCGGGAAAAAGGCCTCTTGGCCGGCTTGGGGGATTGAAAAAAAAAAATCCCCCATTCATTTTCAACGGGAGGGGTCGGCGGTACCGCTTGGTGTCCGCCAGACGGCGGTGTGGTAGGCAAATGGCGGGCCTGCACGGCGAGCGTGCGTGCCCGGGAAAAAGGCCTCCTGGCCGGCGTGAGAGTTTAATAATAGCGGGCCGGCTCTGCGAGCGTGCGTGCCCGGGAAAAAGGCCTCCTTGCAGGCGTGAGAGTTTAATAATAGCGGGCCGGCTCGGCGAGCGTGCGTGCCCGGGAAAAAGGCCTCCTTGCAGGCGTAAGAGTTTAATAATAGCGGGCCGGCTCATCGAGCGTGCGTGCCCGGGAAAAAGGCCTCTTGGCCGGCGTGAGAGTTTAATAATAGCGGGCCGGCCCGGCGAGCGTGCGTGCCCGGGAAAAAGGCCTCCTTGCAGGCGTGAGTGTTTAATAATAGCGGGCCGGCTCATCGAGCGTGCGTGCCCGGGAAAAGGGCCTCTTGGCCGGCGTGAGAGTTTAATAATAGCGGGCCGGCTCATCGAGCGTGCGTGCCCGGGAAAAAGGCCTCTTGGCCGGCTTGGGGGATTGTAAAAAAAAATCCCCCATTCATTTTCAACGGGAGGGGTCGGCGGTACCGCGTGGTGTCCGCCAGACGGCGGTGTGGTAGGCAAATGGCGGGCCTGCACGGCGAGCGTGCGTGCCCGGGAAAAATGCCTCCTGGCCGGCGTGAGAGTTTAATAATAGCGGGCCGGCTCATCGAGCGTGCGTGCCCGGGAAAAAGGCCTCCTTGCAGGCGTGAGAGTTTAATAATAGCGGGCCGGCTCGGCGAGCGTGCGTGCCCGGGAAAAAGGCCTCCTTGCAGGCGTAAGAGTTTAATAATAGCGGGCCGGCTCATCGAGCGTGCGTGCCCGGGAAAAAGGCCTCTTGGCCGGCTTGGGGGATTGAAAAAAAATCCCCCATTCATTTTCAACGGGAGGGGTCGGCGGTACCGCTTGGTGTCCGCCAGACGGCGGTGTGGTAGGCAAATGGCGGGCCTGCACGGCGAGCGTGCGTGCCCGGGAAAAATGCCTCCTGGCCGGCGTGAGAGTTTAATAATAGCGGGCCGGCTCGGCGAGCGTGCGTGCCCGGGAAAAAGGCCTCTTGGCCGGCGTGAGAGTTTAATAATAGCGGGCCGGCTCGGCGAGCGTGCGTGCCCGGGAAAAGGGCCTCTTGGCCGGCGTGAGAGTTTAATAATAGCGGGCCGGCTCAGCGAGCGTGCGTGCCCGGGAAAAAGGCCTCCTTGCAGGCGTGAGAGTTTAATAATAGCGGGCCGGCTCATCGAGCGTGCGTGCCCGGGAAAAGGGCCTCTTGGCCGGCGTGAGAGTTTAATAATAGCGGGCCTGAGAGTTTAATAATAGCGGGCCGGCTCGGCGAGCGTGCGTGCCCGGGAAAAGGGCCTCTTGGCCGGCGTGAGAGTTTAATAATAGCGGGCCGGCTCATCGAGCGTGCGTGCCCGGGAAAAGGGCCTCTTGGCCGGCGTGAGAGTTTAATAATAGCGGGCCGGCCCGGCGAGCGTGCGTGCCCGGGAAAAAGGCCTCCTTGCAGGCGTGAGAGTTTAATAATAGCGGGCCGGCCCGGCGAGCGTGCGTGCCCGGGAAAAAGGCCTCCTTGCAGGCGTGAGAGTTTAATAATAGCGGGCCGGCTCCGCGAGCGTGCGTGGCCGGGAAAAAGGCCTCTTGGCCGGCGTGAGAGTTTAATAATAGCGGGCCGGCTCGGCGAGCGTGCGTGCCCGGGAAAAGGGCCTCTTGGCCGGCGTGAGAGTTTAATAATAGCGGGCCGGCTCATCGAGCGTGCGTGCCCGGGAAAAGGGCCTCTTGGCCGGCGTGAGAGTTTAATAATAGCGGGCCGGCTCATCGAGCGTGCGTGCCCGGGAAAAGGGCCTCTTGGCCGGCGTGAGAGTTTAATAATAGCGGGCCGGCTCATCGAGCGTGCGTGCCCGGGAAAAGGGCCTCTTGGCCGGCGTGAGAGTTTAATAATAGCGGGCCGGCCCGGCGAGCGTGCGTGCCCGGGAAAAAGGCCTCCTTGCAGGCGTGAGAGTTTAATAATAGCGGGCCGGCCCGGCGAGCGTGCGTGCCCGGGAAAAAGGCCTCCTTGCAGGCGTGAGAGTTTAATAATAGCGGGCCGGCCCGGCGAGCGTGCGTGCCCGGGAAAAAGGCCTCCTTGCAGGCGTGAGAGTTTAATAATAGCGGGCCGGCCCGGCGAGCGTGCGTGCCCGGGAAAAAGGCCTCCTTGCAGGCGTGAGAGTTTAATAATAGCGGGCCGGCTCCGCGAGCGTGCGTGCCCGGGAAAAAGGCCTCCTTGCAGGCGTGAGAGTTCAATAATAGCGGGCCGGCCCGGCGAGCGTGCGTGCCCGGGAAAAAGGCCTCCTTGCAGGCGTGAGAGTTTAATAATAGCGGGCCGGCCCGGCGAGCGTGCGTGCCCGGGAAAAAGGCCTCTTGGCCGGCGTGAGAGTTTAATAATAGCGGGCCGGCCCCGCGAGCGTGCGTGCCCGGGAAAAAGGCCTCCTTGCAGGGGTGAGAGTTTAATAATAGCGGGCCGGCCCGGCGAGCGTGCGTGCCCGGGAAAAAGGCCTCTTGGCCGGCGTGGGAGATTGAAAAAATTCCCCCATTCATTTTCAATGGCGGGGGTACCAGGGGTAGAGCTGGGGGTACCAGGGGTAAAGAGCGGGCCGGCCCGGCGTGCGAGTTTGGCCGGAAAAGAGGCCTCTTGGTCGGATTGGGAGATTGAAAAAATTCCCCCATTCATTTTCAATGGCGGGGGTACCAGGGGTAGAGCTGGGGGTACCAGGGGTAAAGAGCGGGCCGGCCCGGCGTGCGAGTTTGGCCGGAAAAGAGGCCTCTTGGTCGGATTGGGAGATTGAAAAAATTCCCCCATTCATTTTCAATGGCGGGGGTACCAGGGGTAGAGCTGGGGGTACCAGGGGTAAAGAGCGGGCCGGCCCGGCGTGCGAGTTTGGCCGGAAAAGAGGCCTCTTGGTCGGATTGGGAGATTGAAAAAATTCCCCCATTCATTTTCAATGGCGGGGGTACCAGGGGTAGAGCTGGGGGTACCAGGGGTAAAGAGCGGGCCGGCCCGGCGTGCGAGTGTGGCCGGGAAAGAGCCCTCCTGGCCGGCCTGGGAGATTGAAAAAAATTCCCCCATTCATTTTCAATGGCGGGGGTACCAGGGGTAAAGAGCGGGCCGGCCCAGCGTGCGAGTTTGGCCGGGAAAGGGGCCTCCTGGCCGGCCTGGGGGATTAAAAAAATTCCCCCATTCATTTTCAATGGCGGGGGTACCAGGGGTAGCAGTACCGATTTTGGTCGTTAGGGGCGCTGTAGTAGGTAAACCAGATATGCGGAGTTAGGGGGTCAAGAAGGCGAAAGGCTTAGAAAGTGACCGTTCACCAAAATACTTTCCGAAACGTATATAGGGGGGCATGTGTCGGACGAGTCACCATGCTTTCTCGATGCTGGAGGTACCAGGGGCACAAAGTTGGCCGGGAAAGATGCCTCTTAGGCGGATTGAAAGCATGAGAAAATGCCCCCCATTCATTTTCAATGGCGGAGAGCGGGCCGGCCCCGCAGCCGAGTGTGGCCGGCGGAGAGGCGTCTCGGTCGGATGAATGAAGCGTGGAGCCGGCCTCTGACGGCGGAGCTCCGCACTTTCGAATATTTTCTATCTCCCCCTCCGGGCGGTCGACGGCAGTTGGGAAGGCCGCCCGAGAGGCGCCCGGGGCGGATACCTCGGGCGAAAAGCCGGCCTCTGACGGCGGAGCTCCGCACTTTCGAATATTTTCTATTTCCCCCTCCGGGCGGTCGACGGCAGTTGGGAAGGCCGCCCGAGAGGCGCCCGGGGCGGATACCTCGGGCGAAAAGCCGGCCTCTGACGGCGGAGCTCCGCACTTTCGAATATTTTCTATCTCCCCCTCCGGGCGGCCGACGGCAGTTGGGAAGGCCGCCCGAGAGGCGCCCGGGGCGGATACCTCGGGCGAAAAGCCGGCCTCTGACGGCGGAGCTCCGCACTTTCGAATATTTTCTATTTCCCCCTCCGGGCGGCCGACGGCAGTTGGGAAGGCCGCCCGAGAGGCGCCCGGGGCGGATACCTCGGGCGAAAAGCCGGCCTCTGACGGCGGAGCTCCGCACTTTCGAATATTTTCTATTTCCCCCTCCGGGCGGCCGACGGCAGTTGGGAAGGCCGCCCGAGAGGCGCCCGGGGCGGATACCTCGGGCGAAAAGCCGGCCTCTGACGGCGGAGCTCCGCACTTTCGAATATTTTCTATTTCCCCCTCCGGGCGGCCGACGGCAGTTGGGAAGGCCGCCCGAGAGGCGCCCGGGGCGGATACCTCGGGCGAAAAGCCGGCCTCTGACGGCGGAGCTCCGCACTTTCGAATATTTTCTATTTCCCCCTCCGGGCGGCCGACGGCAGTTGGGAAGGCCGCCCGAGAGGCGCCCGGGGCGGATACCTCGGGCGAAAACCCGGCCTCTGACGGCGGAGCTCCGCACTTTCGAATATTTTCTATTTCCCCCTCCGGGCGGCCGACGGCAGTTGGGAAGGCCGCCCGAGAGGCGCCCCGGGGCGGATACCTCGGGCGAAAAGCCGGCCTCTGACGGCGGAGCTCCGCACTTTCGAATATTTTCTATTTCCCCCTCCGGGCGGCCGACGGCAGTTGGGAAGGTCGCCCGAGAGGCGCCCCGGGGCGGATACCCCGGGCGAAAAGCCGGCCTCTGACGGCGGAGCTCCGCACTTTCGAATATTTTCTATTTCCCCCTCCGGGCGGCTGACGGCAGGTGGGAAGGCCGCCCATTCATTTTCAATGGCGGAGGTACCAGGGGTGCCGCTGAGGGTACCAGGGGTGCCGCTGAGGGTACCAGGGGTGCAGCTGAGGGTACCAGGGGTGCCGCTGAGGGTACCAGGGGTGCCGCTGAGGGTACCAGGGGTACGGCTGAGGGTACCAGGGGTGCCGCTGAGGGTACCAGGGGTGCCGCTGAGGGTACCAGGGGTGCCGCTGAGGGTACCAGGGGTTCGGCTGAGGGTACCAGGGGTACGGCTGAGGGTACCAGGGGTGCCGCTGAGGGTACCAGGGGTGCCGCTGAGGGTACCAGGGGTGCGGCTGAGGGTACCAGGGGTAAGGCTGAGGGTACCAGGGGTGCCGCTGAGGGTACCAGGGGTGCGGCTGAGGGTACCAGGGGTAAGGCTGAGGGTACCAGGGGTAAGGCTGAGGGTACCAGGGGTAAGGCTGAGGGTACCAGGGGTACGGCTGGAGGTACCAGGGGTAAGGCTGGAGGTACCAGGGGTAAGGCTGGAGGTACCAGGGGTAAGGCTGGAGGTACCAGGGGTTAGGCTGGAGGTACCAGGGGTAAGGCTGGGGGTACCAGGGGTAAGGCTGAGGGTACCAGGGGCGAAGCTGGCTGGGGGTACCAGGGGTTGGGCTGAGGGTACCAGGGGTTGGGCTGAGGGTACCAGGGGTAAGGCTGAGGGTACCAGGGGCGAAGCTGGCTGGGGGTACCAGGGGTGTTGCTGAGGGTACCAGGGGTGCCGCTGAGGGTACCAGGGGTTAGGCTGGGGGTACCAGGGGTTGAGCTGAGGGTACCAGGGGTAAGGCTGAGGGTACCAGGGGTGTTGCTGGGGGTACCAGGGGTCGCCATTCATTTTCAATGGGGGAGGTACCAGGGGTAGGGCTGGGGGTACCAGGGGTAAAGAGCGGACCGGCTCGCCGGCCGAGCGTGGCCGAAAAAGAGGCCTCCTGGCCGGATTGAGAAATTAAAAAAATTCCCCCATTCATTTTCAATGGCGGGGGTACCAGGGGTATGCAGTACCGATTTTGGTCGTTAGGGGCGCTGTAGTAGGTAAACCAGATATGGGGAGTTAGGGGGTCAAGAAGGCTAAAAGGCTTAGAAAGTGAGCGTTCACCAAAATACTTTCCGAAACGTATATAGGTGAGCATGTTTTGAATGGGTGACCTCCAGGGCGACACAGGGGAGGCCCCTAAGAGTATAATCAGACCATCGTGAGGGTGTTTCCAGCCACCCAAAAGCACTGGAACGGCCTCTGACGGCGGAGCTCCGCACTATCGAATATTTTCTATTTCCCCCTCCAGGCGGTCGACGGCAGTTGGGAAGGCCGCCCGAGAGGCGCCCGGGGCGGATACCCCGTGCGAAAACCCGGCCTCTGACGGCGGAGCTCCGCACTTTCGAATATTTTCTGTTTCCCCCTCCGGGCGGTCGACGGCAGTTGGGAAGGCCGCCCGAGAGGCGCCCGGGGCGGATACCCCGTGCGAAAACCCGGCCTCTGACGGCGGAGCTCCGCACTTTCGAACATTTTCTGTTTCCCCCTCCGGGCGGTCGACGGCAGTTGGGAAGGCCGCCCGAGAGGCGCCCGGGGCGGATACCCCGTGCGAAAACCCGGCCTCTGACGGCGGAGCTCCGCACTTTCGAACATTTTCTGTTTCCCCCTCCGGGCGGTCGACGGCAGTTGGGAAGGCCGCCCGAGAGGCGCCCGGGGCGGATACCCCGTGCGAAAACCCGGCCTCTGACGGCGGAGCTCCGCACTTTCGAATATTTTCTGTTTCCCCCTCCGGGCGGTCGACGGCAGTTGGGAAGGCCGCCCGAGAGGCGCCCGGGGCGGATACCCCGTGCGAAAACCCGGCCTCTGACGGCGGAGCTCCGCACTTTCGAATATTTTCTGTTTCCCCCTCCGGGCGGTCGACGGCAGTTGGGAAGGCCGCCCGAGAGGCGCCCGGGGCGGATACCCCGGGCGAAAACCCGGCCTCTGACGGCGGAGCTCCGCACTTTCGAATATTTTCTGTTTCCCCCTCCGGGCGGTCGACGGCAGTTGGGAAGGCCGCCCGAGAGGCGCCCGGGGCGGATACCCCGGGCGAAAACCCGGCCTCTGACGGCGGAGCTCCGCACTTTCGAATATGTCCCCCT